>NC_085988.1:2295625-2303125 GCF_030014385.1 Trichomycterus rosablanca | reverse complement strand
TATGAGGTGTCAGTGCCAGGGTCTGTCATGGTATGGGGTGTCAGTACCAGGGTCTGTCATGGTATGAGGTGTCAGTACCAGGATCTGTTATGGTATGAGGTGTCAGTACCAGGGTCTGTCATGGTATGGGGTGTCAGTACCAGGGTCTGTCATGGTATGAGGTGTCAGTGCCAGGGTCTGTCATGGTATGAGGTGTCAGTGCCAGGATCTGTTATGGTATGAGGTGACAGTACCAGGGTCTGTCATGGTATGAGGTGTCAGTACCAGGGTCTGTCATGGTATGAGGTGTCAGTACCAGGGTCCGTCATGGTATGAGGTGTCAGTACCAGGGTCTGTTATGGTATGAGGTGTCAGTACCAGGGTCTGTCATGGTATGAGGTGTCAGTACCAGGGTCTGTCATGGTATGAGGTGTCAGTACCAGGGTCTTTCATGGTATGAGGTGTCAGTACCAGGGTCTGTTATGGTATGAGGTGTCAGTACCAGGATCTGTTATGGTATGAGGTGTCAGTACCAGGGTCTGTCATGGTATGAGGTGTCAGTACCAGGGTCTTTCATGGTATGAGGTGTCAGTACCAGGATCTGTTATGGTATGAGGTGTCAGTACCAGGGTCTGTCATGGTATGAGGTGACAGTACCAGGGTCTGTCATGGTATGAGGTGTCAGTACCAGGGTCCGTCATGGTATGAGGTGTCAGTACCAGGGTCTGTTATGGTATGAGGTGTCAGTACCAGGATCTGTTATGGTATGAGGTGTCAGTACCAGGGTCTGTTATGGTATGAGGTGTCAGTACCAGGATCTGTTATGGTATGAGGTGTCAGTACCAGGGTCTGTTATGGTATGAGGTGTCAGTACCAGGGTCTGTTATGGTATGAGGCGACCAGAAAGGTGGTGAGTTCTTTTTCACAGCTTTGTACATGTTATAATGTATTTTTGGGGTGGTTTCACCTCTGCCCCACCTCTGCCCCGCCCTCTCTCCATCTTAGGTTAAGCAGGTTTAATACACAGTATATGAAGAAGTGGTTGATAGCTGGAAAACGATCTGAAGAACCTCAGCTGATCTCCTTCTACAATAAGCTGGAGCTGAAACAGGCACTCCTAGTGGCCCAAGGTGGAACTGCAGGCAAGCTCACACCATCGCCATCTGCTGCTTCGTTACTGTAAGTACAACCACAGAAAGTATGTGGACACACCGACGTTAGCAGTATCCAGTTTCTGCCCATAGTCGGCGTTCCTGTTCATCCCAAAGCTTTTAGATGTAGGTTGATGTGACCTCCTCCTCAACACTTTCAGCACTGTAGAGCCCAGAACTCCAGAGTCCAATGGAAGTGTGCTTTCCATCACCAGCTAAAGCCTATGAAACCCATGAAGCTTCTGATTGACCAGTCTTGTGCTGATATTGGTTTCAGAGGCAGTTTGGAACTTGGTAGTGAACTATAGTCTACACTATAGACTTTCCATAAGCTGTTTTTTGCATTAGTGTGTGTTTGGAAATTATGACCTAATTGAGGGTGCTCAGGAGTCCAACCGTGGCAAATCGTCGGTGGTGGGGTTTGAACCAGCAACCTTCTGATTACTAGACCAGCACCTTATTCACAGCTTATGATGTTGTACAGCTAAGGTGTTGTTTTAGTCAGAAACGTGGTTATTATATACAAATCTCTCATGTGTGTTTAGGAACGCCGAGAGTAACAAGATGGAACAGTTGATGCAGATCACCAAGGAGCAGAAGGCGGCGATCCGGAAAATTCTCACTGAAAATTTGTACAATACCAAACAGAGGGTAAATAACATTATGACCACCTTCCTAATATTGTGTTGGTCCCCCTTTTGGGGCCTGTGGTAGCCTAGTGGGTAGGGCTTTGGGCTATCAACCGGAAGATTGGCGGTTCAAATCCTGGCTCTGCTATGTAGCCACTGTTGGGTCCTTGAGCAAGGCCCTTAACCCTGTCTGCTCCAGGGGCGCCGTAAGTTGGCTGACCCTGCGCTCTGACCCCAGCTTCCAACACCAGCTGGGATATGCGAAGAAAGAATTTCATTGTACTGTACATCTGTATATGTATATATGACAAATAAAGGATATCTTTCTTTCTTTCTTTCTTTCTTTCTTTTGCTGTCAAAACAGCCCTGACCCGTCGAGGCATGGGCTCC
This sequence comes from Trichomycterus rosablanca, assembly GCF_030014385.1. NCBI lineage: Eukaryota > Metazoa > Chordata > Actinopteri > Siluriformes > Trichomycteridae > Trichomycterus > Trichomycterus rosablanca. Next base: position 2,300,976 of record NC_085988.1, on the reverse strand, counting down.
ACTAGACCCCTGAAGGTGTGCTGTGGTATCTGGCACCAAGATGTCAGCAGCAGATCCTTTAACTTCTATAAGTTGTGAGGTGGGGCCTCCATGGATCATCAGACCAGGCCACCTCCATCCATTGCTCCGTGGTCCAGTTCACTCTACACGGGCATCAATGAGCCCTGGCCGCCCATCACTCTGTCGCCGGTTTACCACTGTTCCATCCTTGGAGCACTTTTGATCAATACTGACCGCTGCAGACCGGGAACATCCCACAAGAGTGTTATTCACTTGTATACACACAATATGGCCAAAAGTATTCGGACACCTGATCATTAGCTTGTCGGACGCCCCATGTCTGTGTGATCTTTTCAGCTAGAGCAATAGCTGCTCTTCTGAGAAGCTTTTCACAAGACGTTGTGGGAATTTGTGCCCACTGATGTTGGTCAGTTGGTGTTCCAGTTCATCCCAGAGCTGTTGAGTGTGACTGAGGTCAGGCAGGGCTCAACCATCCACTAGTTTCCTCCTTATATGATTGATTTATTACACCTGTTAGCAACTTTTGTGGGTGAAACACGTGAATCCAATAAGTAGAAGTTCACTACTAATGGTTCACTACTGGCTATGATTGACTGATGAATGGGACTGCACTCATTTACAGATACGTGGAACAGTGGGTATTTCACCAGAGTTTACAGTCAGATAGAATCTAAGAACCTTGCTGTCCATGGTCAAGCAAGCTTTACATCACCATGGGCTTAAGAGCTACCGTGAATGCGCAGTGGTACCTCAACGGTTAAGATACTGGACTAGTAATCATAAGGCTGCTGGTTCAAGCCCTACTATCGCCAAGTTGCCACTGTTGGGCCCCTGATCAAGGGCCTTAAGCCTCATATGTTTAAAATGTATTCAGTGGTGAATGTGTAAGGTACAGCGATGTAAAGCTTACTTGACTGTGGACAACAACCCCATTAGAAATGTAAATATGACATTAACGTAGGTACATAGGTGGTGGTTCTGGTTCAGGTTCAGGTTCTCCAGCACTTCCAGATGAATCCAGATGTGAAGAAGCTGAGAAGCTCTTGGTTGGCCTTGGTTGGACTGTGGACCAACCCTAAATGTATTGTTAGAGAGACGTTGCATGGCCACTGTATGGCCAAAAGTATGTGGACACTTCGTGGACATGGTTTGGAGAAGGACATGTCCTGTTCCAGAATTCTTGTGCCAATGTGTAAAAGTATGTGGACACTTCGTGGACATGGTTTGGAGAAGGACATGTCCTGTTCCAGAATTCTTGTGCCAATGTGTACAGTTTGTGTACCTACCTTAAAAGATTTTGGGATGAATTGGAATGGCATACCATGGCATACCATGTAGAGTGGTGTCCACATACTTTTGGCCATGTAGTGTACATTTAATGGGATATAAAGGATGGGTTCTGGTTCATGTCCTACAGAAAGTAGCAGTGCTAAACCCTGTATTGAGCGCCGTATGGAAAACAGCTGCTGATTCTTTGTGTGTGTGTGTGTGTGTGTGTGTGTGTGTGTGTGTGTGTGTGTGTGTGTGTGTAGCTGCATTCATACAGTAGACACACTCTGCTGCTGGACGATGAGGAGGCCGAGTGGCGTGAGGTTCAACTCCGCAGACAGAGGGCGCACATGGGGAGAAAAGTGAGAACCTTAAATCACACTCACCTGTTCAGATGAAACCCCGCCCCCGATCACACACCTGATCCACTCACCTGTTCAGATGAAACCCCGCCCTGATCACACACCTGTTCAGATGAAACTCCGCCCCCGATCACACACCTGATCCACACACCTGTTCAGATGAAACCCCGCCCCAATCACACACCTGATCCACTCACCTGTTCAGATGAAACCCCGCCCTGATCACACACCTGTTCAGATGAAACCCCGCCCTGATCACACACTTGTTCAGATGAAACCCCGCCCTGATCACACATCTGTTCAGATGAAACCCCGCCCCGATCACACACCTGATCCACTCACCTGTTCAGATGAAACCCCACCCTGATCACACATCTGTTCAGATGAAACCCCGCCCTGATCACACACCTGTTCAGATGAAACCCCGCCCTGATCACACATCTGTTCAGATGAAACCCCGCCCCGATCACACACCTGATCCACTCACCTGTTCAGATGAAACCCCACCCTGATCACACATCTGTTCAGATGAAACCCCGCCCCGATCACACACCTGATCCACACATCTGTTCAGATGAAACCCCGCCCCGATCACACACCTGATCCACACATCTGTTCAGATGAAACCCCGCCCCGATCACACACCTGATCCACACATCTGTTCAGATGAAACCCCGCCCCGATCACACACCTGATCCACTCACCTGATCAGATGAAACCCCGCCCTGATCACACATCTGTTCAGATGAAACCCCGCCCCCGATCACACACCTGATCCACTCACCTGTTCAGATGAAACCCCGCCCTGATCACACATCTGTTCAGATGAAACCCCGCCCCCGATCACACACCTGATCCACTCACCTGTTCAGATGAAACCCCGCCCCCGATCACACACCTGATCCACTCACCTGTTCAGATGAAACCCCGCTCTGATCACTCACCTGTTCAGATGAAACCCCGCCCCCGATCACACACCTGATCACACACCTGTTCAGATGAAACCCCGCCCCGATCACACACCTGATCCACACATCTGTTCAGATGAAACCCCGCCCTGATCACACATCTGTTCAGATGAAACCCCGCCCCCGATCACACACCTGATCCACTCACCTGTTCAGATGAAACCCCGCCCTGATCACACACCTGTTCAGATGAAACCCCGCCCCCGATCACACACCTGATCCACTCACCTGTTCAGATGAAACCCCGCCCCCGATCACACACCTGTTCAGATGAAACCCCACCCTCGATCACACACCTGATCCACACACCTGTTCAGATGAAACCCCTCCCTGATCACACACCTGTTCAGATGAAACCCCGCCCCCGATCACACACCTGATCCACACACCTGTTCAGATGAAACCCCGCCCTGATCACACACCTGTTCAGATGAAACCCCGCCCCCGATCACACACCTGTTCAGATGAAACCCCGCCCCCGATCACACACCTGATCCACTCACCTGTTCAGATGAAACCCCGCCCTGATCCACACACCTGTTCAGATGAAACCCCGCCCTGATCACACACCTGTTCAGATGAAACCCCGCCCCTGATCCCACACCTAATTAACCACGCCCACTGTGTACTGTGTTACAGATGAGCCATTATATGACCGTTCCAGCTCACAGGCCGGACTCACGCCCAGGTGAGTACACCAAGAGAGAACCAGAACCGGTTCGGAACTATTCATACACCAGAACCAGAACTGGAACTATTCGTACACCAGAACTGGAACCGGAACTGGTCAGTCTGGTTTTTAATGGTACCTTTTAATTTTCCAGAGAGGCAAAGCAGTGACACCAAATTCAACATGGAGACACTTTTCAGTCCTACAGAGCTCCAACCACAGCAGAGCCGTAACGACCCCCACGGAGGGAAGGGCCGGAAGCCCAGTGTGACCTTCACCTTGGACGTTGAGGAGCAGAAAGTACCTCAGAGTATCAACAGCCTGGACGTGAATGAGATCCAGGAGGAACCGGACGAGAACAGACCCACAAACTCTTACTAACATCCATACGTTTGTTTATTAACTAGAATAAGATCACCCTGATCGAGGTGGTGGTGTGTTTGGAACTTATCTCAGGGGGTTCAGGGCGAGAACACGTCCCAGACAGGGTGCCAATATTAAAATGTTCTTCTGTATCTGTAGATGTTCAGTGTAATTCATAATAGGTTTAAATTATTGTTGAGTGGTTCCTTCCACCTTGAACAGTCAGTGTTCCAGATGGTAGGAACCAAGGATTCTGGAGCCAAAGCAACTTCTATACAGATCAACGGAACCAAAATACATTTTGTTGGAGTCAAGGTGGCTTCTCTAGGGGTCATCACAGCTTTTGTTGGATCCAGGAGGGCTTCTAATGGAGCCTTCTGCTAGAGCCTAGACAGCCTCCACTTGAGCCAAGACAGCTTCTAATGGAGCCTCCACCATAGCCAGGACAGCCATCATTGTAGGCAACATGGCTTCTTTAAAGCTCTGAAGCCAAGACAGCTTCTGTTGGAGCCAAAATGTCTGACACTGGAGCCAAGTCTCATTTGAGCCAACATGGCTTCTGTTGAAACCAAGAGGGCTTCTAATGGAGTCAACATGGCTTCTGCTAGAGCCAAGACAGCCATTGCTGTAGTCAACAAGACTTGTTCTGAAGCCAAGACAGCTTCTGTTGGAGCCAAGATGGCTTACACTGGAGCAAAGACAGTCTTATTTGAGCCAACATGGCTTTGCTGGAACCAAGAGGGCTTCTAATGGAGCCAATAAGCCTTCTGCTAGAGCCATGACAGCTTCCACTCGAGCCAAGACAGCCATCACTGTAGTAAACACAACTCCTTTAAAGCTCTGAAGCCAAGACAGCTTCTGTTGGAGCCAAAATGTCTGACACTGAAGCCAAGGCAGTCTCATCTGAGCCAACATGGCTTCTGTTGGAACCAAGAGGGATTCTAATGGAGCCAACGTGGCTTCTGCTAGAGCCATGACAGCCACCGCTGGAGCCAAGACAGCCATCACTGTAGTCAACATAACTCCTTTAAACTTCTTCATAACTTCTTCTTACAGTAGAAGAAGCCAGGATTGCATTTGATAAAGAGGTCTCCAGAGGTGGCAGGAATTCTTCAGTAGAGCCAGACAACAATATACCAGAGGTGCCATCTGATTAGGGAACCCTGGGAAATCTTATCATACCAGTTTAGAGATGTTTATGGACTGGAATTTAAATACAACTATGCTTTGTTCATGATCCTTTAGTTAGAGGATCAGAGAAGCCAGAATTCCCAGTTGGAGGTTGATGGGAACGTTTTAATTCCCAGTTGTGATCATTACTGTTTTTCCCACATGGCAGCTCACACGGAAGAACTAGAAACAAACATGAGCTCTGGTCATCAGCAGAGCATCTCACTAAGTTTGTTACACTATTTGGCCAAAAGTATGTGAACACCTGACCAGGAGCTTGTTGGACACCTCATTCTAAAACAGTGGTGGATCTGTTGCATAAACTTATACAGACTCAGACTTAAACAATAACTTGCTTTTATTGCAGACCTGTTGGTTCCTGGATTTCCTTTTAGCTTTACAAGAGTCTGGGTTTGTCTCCTCACCTTGGCAAAGAGACCACTGTTCCATGCTCCAACTGTGTCACTGTGGTCCAGAAAGTCATCCATGGATTGATGAGCTTGGAGTGGAGGGACTCCAGTGGCCTGC